>NC_042616.1:707882256-707896536 GCF_901001135.1 Rhinatrema bivittatum | reverse complement strand
GCCTTCCCAGCCGACCCGTTGCCGGTCGCGGCGCACCGCCGCGGAGGAAATGCGCCCTGCGGGGGCCGGGGCCGTCCGGGAGGCGTTCCCCTGCCCCTCCCCACCCCCCGCGAAAGGGGTGGGGGTGGGGGATCCGCCGAAACCCCCGGTCCGACCGAACCCGCCGGGTTGAATCCTGCGGGCGGACTGCACGGACCCCACCCATTTACCTCTTTACAATTTCCACGCCCTCTTGAACTCCCTCTTCAAAGTTGTTTTCAACTTTCCCTTGCGGTACTTACTTATTTATTTTATTTATTTAAGGTTTTTTTATACCGGCATTCATGAAATCGTTCACATGATGTCGCTTTACAGAAAACAGGGGTGCAAAGAAAACAACCTATAACATAAATACACGTGGTGAAGAGATGCAGTTACAATTAACTGGGGCTATGAACTGGGAGTGTAAGAATAAAGAGGGATAGAGGAGGTTAATTATAACATGTGTAGAATATAAAAATATACAAGAGTACATTACAAATATGGCGTCCAATATATACAGCTTCTGAGCTGAGAATTTATTGATGGTGTGTGTTAGGTGCAGTTCGGGAAGGCTTGCCTGAAAAGCCATGTCTTGAGTCTTTTCCGAAAGGTTAGGAGGCCAAGGTTCATTTCTGAGATCTGGGGGGATGGAGTTTCCATAACGGTGGACCTGCTGTGGAAAGGGCTCAATCTCTAAAGGTGCTGTGATAAGTGGTTTTGGAGGGTGGAACAAGGAGGCATCCTCTGTAGGCTTCCCTGGTCGGTCTTGTGCATTTTGTATAAACGGAGAGGAATTTGTAGGTCGATTATGGTGTGTTGGTGAAAGATTTTGTATATCAAGGTGATGGATTTGTAAATGACTCTGAACTGAATTGGTAAACCAGTGGAGGTCTTTTAGGACTGGGGAAATGTGGTCTCTTTTCCTAGTGTTTTGTTAGTAGACGGGCTGCTGCGGTTTGAACCATGTGGAGTGGTTTTGTGTATGAGGAAGGGAGTCCAAGAATGTAGAGTTGCAGTAGTCTAATTTGGAGAAAATGAGGGCTTGGGAGGATCCTGGTTAGTGTCTTTTTCCTCCGCGGCTTGTGTTCCCTAGCTGTGATTGAACTCTGTCCTCGAATGATGTGCCTCTTCATCCAGGCCTTGTGTCCCTAGCTTGGGATCGGACCTCTGTGCTCGACTGCTGCGCCTCTTCATCCCGGCCTTGTGTTCCCACAAGTTGTTTTATAACTCCGTGCTGTGCCCGTTCCTGCAGGCCTTGTGTTCCTCTGGGGATAGGGAAATACATACAGTAACTGAGGTGTAAGCAAGTATGATTTGCATTGAATACAAGAATGTCAGTATATAAAAATGACAAATAAATATAAAATAAATGAAGTGCTATAAACTTTTTAAAAAAAGAATATAAATCCATAAAAAAAAATTGTACTATCCGAGTATCAGTGTTCAGTCCATGTTCCTACTGGTGTTTTAACTCCATTGCTGTGCCTGCCTGTTCATCCAGGCCTTGTGTTCCCACAGGTGTTTTAACTCAGTGGCGGTGCCTGTTCATCCAGGCCTTGTGTTCCTCTGGGGATAGGGAAATACCTACAGTACCTGAGTGTAATCAAGTATGACGTGCTAGAAACGTTTTCGAATAAGAATATAAATACATTAAAAAAACACATAATTACTATCCGAGTATCCGTGTTCATCCAGGCCTTGTGTTCCCACAGGTGTTTTAACTCAGTTGCTGTGCCCATTCTTCCGGGCCTTGTGTTCCCACAGGTGTTTTAACTCAGTGGCGGTGCCTGTTCATCCAGGCCTTGTGTTCCCACAGGTGTTTTAACCTGGTGCTGTGCCTGTTCATGCAGGCCTTGTGTCCCTAGCTGGAATTGACCTCTGTCCTCGAATGATGTACCTGTTCATCCAGGCCTTGTTTCCCACACGTATTCTTATTTGTGAGAGATCCTAGGCTCCAATTCGTTTGTCATCAGCTGAAGTGCGTAAGTACAGTCTGAATTCACTAGACGCCAACGGAATTCACTAGACGCCAACGATATTCACTGGACGCCAATGTAAACACCTGGTACACACAACTCTAGGGGTGGACCCGTTCCAGGGAGTCCTTCCCTGAACAAGCATGAGGGTGGAGGTGGGCTTTACTGCACACCCACCTGACGGACCATGCCCACACCGCTGCCAATATTCTAGCATGCATCAGAAAGATGCTGGCGAGCTACCAGTGTTTTAACCTAGTTCCTGTGCCTGTTCATGCAGGCCTTGTGTCCCTAGCTGGGATTGACCTCTGTCCTCGAAGGAAGTGCCTGTTCATCCAGGCCTTGTGTTCCTACTGCTGTTTTAACTCCATTGCTGTGCCTGCCTGTTCATCCAGACCTTGTGTTCCCACACGTATTCTTATTTCTGAGAGATCCTCCAATTCCTTTGTCATCTGCTGAAGTGCGTAAGTACCGTCTGAATTCACTAGACGCCAACGGAATTCACTAGACGCCAACGATATTCACTGGACGCCAATGTAAACACCGGGTACCACAACTCTAGGGGTGGACCCTTTCCAGGGAGTACTTCCCTGCACAAAGGAAAGGGAACTCTCTCCTGGGCCAATTGATAAGAAAACCACAATTCTGCAGCCAAAAATAGGCTGGAAATCCTTCCCCCATTGACTTTAATGGGCGACATATGTACATATACCCAACTCATTAGATTTTTTTTATGTCCATATTGGCCGCAAGTGGGACCCCCTTTCGGACATAAGAAATATGAACATAAAATTTTCTCTGCACATCCTACTGCACGAACCACATTCTCTGGCAACAAATTCCAGAGTTTAATTGTGCGTTGAGTAAAAAAGAACTTTCTCCGATTAGTTTTAAATGTGCCCCATGCTAACTTCATGGAGTGTCCCCTAGTCCTTCTACTATCCGAAAGAGTAAATAACCGATTCACATCTACCCGTTCTAGACCTCTCATGATTTTAAACACCTCTATCATATCCCCCCTCAGTCGTCTCTTCTCCAAGCTGAAAAGTCCTAACCTCTTTAGTCTTTCCTCATAGGGGAGTTGTTCCATTCCCCTTATCATTTTGGTAGCCCTTCTCTGTACCTTCTCCATCGCAATTATATCTTTTTTGAGATGCGGCGACCAGAATTGTACACAGTATTCAAGGTGCGGTCTCACCATGGAGCGATACAGAGGCATTATGACATTTTCCGTTTTATTCATCATTCCTTTTCTAATAATTCCCAACATTCTGTTTGCTTTTTTGACTGCCGCAGCACACTGAACCGACGATTTCAATGTGTTATCCACTATGACACCTAGATCTCTTTCTTGGGTTGTAGCACCTAATATGGAACCCAACATCGTGTAATTATAGCATGGGTTATTTTTCCCTATATGCATCACCTTGCACTTATCCACATTAAATTTCATCTGCCATTTGGATGCCCAATTTTCCAGTCTCACAAGGTCTTCCTGCAATTTATCACAATCTGCTTGTGATTTAACTACTCTGCACAATTTTGTGTCATCTGCAAATTTGATTATCTCACTCGTCGTATTTCTTTCCAGATCATTTATAAATATATTGAACAGTAAGGGTCCCAATACAGATCCCTGAGGCACTCCACTGTCCATTCCCTTCCACTGAGAAAATTGCCCATTTAAT
The DNA here is from genome assembly GCF_901001135.1 of Rhinatrema bivittatum. Lineage (NCBI taxonomy): Eukaryota > Metazoa > Chordata > Amphibia > Gymnophiona > Rhinatrematidae > Rhinatrema > Rhinatrema bivittatum. The sequence goes on along the minus strand of NC_042616.1, from coordinate 707,892,851 downwards.
CCTACTCTCTGTTTCCTGTCTTTTAGCCAGTTTGCTTTCTAGTTATTTATTTTTATTATTTATTTATAGACTTTTTCTATACCGGTGTTTGGAACCAGGACATTCACATCGGTTTATTTATTTATTTATGGATTTTTTATATACCGGGGCACGTAAGTAACATCACCTCGGTTTACATTCAAACATTAATTCAGCATAGTGCTTTACAGTATAACATTATAACTGAAAGAGTACAAAACCATGTATAACTTTGTATAAAGAAAATAAATATCAATTTGGTTGTCTGTGGAAATAAACTAGAAAGCAAAGAATAGGACTCAGTTCATTAATAGTAGGCTATTTTGAATAACCAGGTTTTTAAGTTTTGTTTAAATTTTTTGTGGCAAAATTCCTGGCATATTTCCGATGGCATGGTGTTTCATATTGTGGATCCAGCAATGATGAATGAACGTTCTTTCGTAGAAGAAAGATTGGTCAGATTAGGTGCAGGGATCTTCAGTTTAGCTAAATGCTGGAATCTGGTTGGGCAGATTGATGTTTTGAATTGTAGGTGATCAGTGAACCAGCGCATATCTCTGTTGTGAATGGCTTTATGTATAAGCGTCATGGATTTATATATTATTCTGGATGCCACGGATAGCCAGTGTAATGATTGAAGTGCTGGAGTGATGTGCTCGTGGCGGCTTGTGTCGGTGATGATGCGGGCAGCTGCATTTTGTAACATTTGCAAGGGTTGAATTGTAGTTTTAGGTAGACCTAGTAGCAATGCATTGCAGTAATCAAGCTTCGATAAAATAGTTGCCTGTAATACAGTGCGGAAGTCATATTGGTATGAGAGAGGTTTAATACGTTTTAGTGTATATAGTTTGAAGAATCCACTTTTAACTGTATCCGCGATGAATTTTTTAAACGTGAGATTGCTGTCAATGATGATGCCAAGGCTGCGTACTTGCTGTGTCATAGAAGAAATGTCTGTGAATGACCAGTGTAGCTCAGTGTTGCATTTTTTGGAGGTGAAATAATGATAAGCTCAGTTTTATTGGTGTTAATAGCCAATTGGTTGACCTTGAGAATTGTTTTAATTTCTAATAAGGCTGCATTCCAAGTGTTCAGGGCATTTGTGATTGTGCTAGTAATTGGTATGAGTATCTGAACATCATCTGCATAGATGAAGTGTTGAAGACCCAGTTTTGAAAGTAGCTGGCATAGTGGTGTAAGGTAAATATTAAATAATGTAGAGGAAAGAGAGGATCCTTGGGGGACTCCTTGAGAGAGATTTCTTGGCTTGGATTCACTTAGTCCACTTTTGACACTTTAAGTTCTGTTGCTCAGGAATGACTGGAACCATAGTAGTGCTGAGCCCGAAATACCTATTTCAGAGAGGTGGGTTATGAGGGTATTGTTATTAACCGTATCGAAAGCTGCTGATATATCAAGAAGGGCGATGATATATGAGTTTCCAGCGTCTAGAGTTTTAGAAGCACCTCTGAAAGTGATATCAAAAGCGTTTCCGTGCTGTGGTACTTTCTGAACCCAAATTTGGATGGAAAAAGTAGTTGATGTTCATCTAGGTAATCAGTTAGTTGTTTGTTGATGACTCTTTCCATAATTTTTGAAAGGAAGGGTAGGTTTGATACTGGGCGATAGTTTGCTGGATCAGATGAATCAAGGTTTGATTTTTTCATCGTAGGAGTTATGATAGCATGTTTGAGTATAGAAGGAACTATGCCTGTGGTGATGGATTTGTTGAGAATCTTTGCAATGGGTTTTGCTATTGTAGAACATATTGAGAGAAGAGTCTTAGTGGGCATGATGTCTGTGGGTGGAAAGCTGGTTTCATTTTCTTTAGAATTGACTCAACTTCAATACCGATAGTGATCTCAAGATTAATAAGCTTAGTTACGGATTTATTTTGCGTGGCAGATGTAGCTTGGTTGGAGTGAGTAGAATTGGTATAGAAAGGGGGATTGTTGATGCAGGTGGAGTTGAAGTTAATGTTTGAGTTCGGTGCAATTGTGACTTAAATCGCATTAAAATGGATTGTATTTTGTTATAAAAGAAAGTAGCTAGTTCCTCACATTTTGAATCATCGTCATTGTTTTGGCTAGTGTGAGCTGGAGCAGTTACAAGGCTTTTGACATATTGGAAGAGTGCTTGAGGGTTGAATTGGTATTGATGAATTCTGGCAGCGTAGAAATCTTTCTTCGTTTTATCGGTGGTTTGGCGATATTTGTGTAGCAAAGATTTTAATTTTAATAAAGTAGTAGAATTTGGTTTCTGCGCCATTCTTTTTCTGTTTTACAATCTCATCAGCATTCATACATAAAAATACATTAATGGAAATCCTTACAATACAACAGTTATTATAAAAACTTCATCAAAGATGAAGGCGAACTAAAATTATCTAAAAACTAGCAAAATATAGTAAAAACCAATAAAAATATTACATAAATAGTACAGTAATCGCAGTCACCATTATGCTTAGTGTTGTTTAGGTTGTTTAGGTTGAATGAAGATGAGATGTCCTGCTATCCTTCCTTGGATTGCTTAACAGCTCTTTCTGCATAGGAATCAAGGAGAAAATGACAGCATACCCCACCCCCTGCATCTATGAATCTGAATCTGAATGAAGGGAAAAAAAATCTTCCTCAACCCAAATATCCTAATCAGCACACAAAGAGAGAAAGAGAGTGAGTGAGGAGAGAGAGAGAGAGAACCTCTGGGGAGGCTGTCAGATTATTCAACTATTATATCACGTCATGACGACCAGCCAGCGGCGACCCGATTAACGGCGCGATTACACCAGGTGTCGTGCAACGAAGGGGTTTTCCCCTTTCTGCTCCCCTTCGTGCTAACCTTTGTGCTACTTCTAATATAATTATATTTATGTTTATGTTAATAATTTAACTTTTATTAATGTTATTTAGCTTTTTGCTTTGTTTAAAATTATTCATTATTGACGTTTAAATATATTAGACTAAGGAATTTTACTTCCTGCTTTTTCTGTTTCATTGTAAACCGGTTTGATATGCATTTTATGCAGGAAAATCGGTATAAAAAAACTATAAATAAATAAATAAATAAATAAATATCACAATAGGAGAGCTAGCTATTAGCTCGATGTGAGGTGTTGGTGGTGGTTTAGGGTTTAGGGGCCGGTTTTACAAGCAGAGTGAGATGTACAAACAGCACAGTCCACCTCGGTGAAGATTTGACGTCATTTGGAGAGAGGAAAGTCTCACAAATTTGAGATTTCAACTATGTTCTCTCACCCTAGCTTGATAGTACCTTGTTACAGAGTTCAAGCTAGGTTGAGAGAACATTGTAGAAATCTCAACATTGTGAGACTTTCCTCACTCCAAATGACGTCAAATCTTCACCAAGGTTTACTGTGCTGTTTGTATGTCTCACTCTGAAATGAAACAAAGTGACATAAGAAATATTTATAGTTTTTACATTGTTTTGAATGACAATATCCACAGGGGTAGATTGGCCTATTAGAGAGGATCATACATCCTCCAGTGGGCCAGTCAGCTACTGCCTCAGTACTGGCCTATAAATGTCTGCATCTTAAGTATGTATGTGTGGGGGATGGGGGGGGGGCAGGAAGATGGAAGATGGAAGAGATAAATTCATGTATTCCCACAGGTAGCCTTCCCCAATCCACACTGAATCTCAGTATAACCACAACTCTAATGTTCCCAGGTATGGCATTTGCAGAGAAATAACAGGGTGGGAAAAAGGGTTGGAAGGAGATTTGCTATTTCAGACTACATAGAAACACAAAGCACTAAAAATGTAGATTTAGACTCAGATTAACTTTATTGGTAATGACAGTTTTGATATGTGAGGCCTGGCAGTATCCTCTGAAGTGGGTTGTGCTGATCTTGTCCATAAAAAGAAAAACAGTTTGAGTCAGAAAACTAACCGGCTGTGAAGCAGAAGCGTATCGCTGGCAAAAGACATGTTGGCAATAAGGAGAAATCCAGTGAGAGAATAAGAGCCAAAATGTGTTTAGAAAGTGGGCAAGTCAGGTAACTCGATGTGGGAGGAGAGAAACCTGTTGAGCAAAGAGCTTTAGATAATAGTGGTGGCCAGATGCAGGATCCACAGGCCCCACCTGTAAGATGCACATGTGCAGGGAGGGAGGGAGACTGAGACACTGATGGGGGAGGGAGAGAGCCTATCCCCCTCCTGCATCTTTAGATCCAGCCCTTCACTCCCCAGGCTGATTTTTTTTGTCATAATCCACTTCTACACATCCCTAATATACTCACAGGCTTGATTGTTCCTTTTTGTTTCTTTTGAATGAATTGTGCATTTGAATGTGACAACACATGATTTTATTTTCTTTTTGGAGTTTTAATTTCCAATCATGATTGGCACACTTTTTTTTTAAATATTATATTTGAGATATGCGGCTCAGGACAAATGAATGAAAGTTTAGACCACCCTGATTTGGAATCACATGATACATCATTAGATTCATTACAGTATGGATGCCCATCATCCTTTTTGTTAATCCTCGGAGCCATTATTCAGATGTCATCAACGGAGGAAGTGCACACTCAGCATGCGCATGCCATGATGTCACTTTGAGGTAAGGGCAAGAAACCAAAAAACACTCAACACATTATTTTATTTAAATGTGCTACAAGCCATTCATTTATGTAGTCTAACTCCATAGGAATGCTTATCTTCCAACCTTATTTCTGTTTCATTGGATTTTGTTTTTAGGATTCATGACACATGACAGGGGGCAAGGTGACACATGGCAGGGACAAGTTCAGATCGGTGCCATTTTGAAAAATGCGTCGACCGGGCTGGGTGCTAGGGGTGCTCCCCAGCTCCATTGCAGGATCTTCAATGAGCTTTTGAGATAAATTTGGAGGGGAAGGAGGAGGAAGGGGGTAGCCCACACTGAACCCCAATGATTGTTACTTATACCTTTGGAGGGGAGGGGAGCCAGGGGGGACACTATGCCCCAATGAGGTTCTTTTACTATTGAGGTGAGGGGGTAATCCTGCACACCAATGACTTTTATTCCTACCTTTGGGGGAGGGGCCATCACCATGCTTGAAGTGGACACTTTTTTTTTAAACTTTGAGAAGTCAGGACTGCTTCAAGCAACAGCTCTGGGTTGAGCCAGGAGTCAGTCTGATTTCCACGCAAACCTTTTTTAGCTGTGGCAATTTTTTTTCACCTTTGCATGGCCCTTTAAATATAATGTGGGAGCCTCGGGACTCGCGTTAGGTTCCTGGGACTCCCGCATTTATTTATTAAACTCCTAGGAGGTGTTGTTATTTTATCATGGCTGACCACTTTCTCTGTCAGCCATGATAAAACATTAACATAGAATTGTCTATTAATGACATTTTTTGCATGCATGTGCATTATTCATGCATGCAAATCACATGCAAAACATGTCATTGTAATAGGGGAAGGAACCTGGGCAGGACCATGCAAATTATTGCTTATATTGCACGATATTGCTGCAATTGTGCTGTATTGCGTTATATTAAGTGTATATCACGCAATATTCGCTGATTAATGCATTTTAGAGCACTACTGCTGCTTGATGCATCACCCTGACAGCTAGGTAAATAGATCTCTTACAGGGTCATTCATCATTTTGCAATAGGCCATTATCACATGCGTTATGGCATTGTCGCACAGACTACTGCTATAACGCGGCGATTTCGGCCTATTGCAAATCTTGGATGCAAATTAAACATTTATTAAAACAGGGAGGAGTTTGGGTGGGGTTTAGGGAGATTAGGAGCTGCCAGTGCTGTGTGTGATAAAATATTACCCACTAGGATGAACAATTTTGCAGGAAATAACTACACCTTTTCCCAGGGTGCTAAGGGGGCAACAATGACTAGCGCGGCTGATATCGCTGCATGCGATAACGCAACACCACGTGCGTTACCGTATGCTGCAATGTGGCCGGCTGCTCATTTGCCTCCCCACACCCCATTTTCTACCGCGGGCGAGCATTTTGCTATAATTATGAATCTAGGTCTTAGATTGTAAGCCCTCTGGTGACAGAGAAATACCTGCTATACCTGAAAGTAATTCTCTTTGAAGTGACTGCCTAGGCGTGAAAGTGTGGATGAAGTTGGAATATGAATATATAATGGAGGTTATATAGATTGAATAGAATTGAATAGAAGAGATTGAATGGAATTTTGTCTTAGATAATTGTTAAAAAGTGCATTCATTGTTAGATATATGATGATATTCATGTTAAAGAAGTAATTCTCTTCCTTCCTCTACAGCTTCCAAAGAAGAGGTTAAAAAGTTGGGGAAGAAAAATTAGTTGAGAGCAAGCCATTGGATGCTACTTTCTTTGCACTATTTGTGTAATGCTCTTTCACATTCATTCCTGACCTAGTCTAAAAATCTACAAATATTTATTTATCTTGGTTTGCAAACTCCTTTATACAGAGGAAGATTGGTTAAGTCTGTGGCGCTGCCCAATTCAACAGCTGTACCAGTTGTCTGAGGCAGCAGTGAGATGGTTTCGAAAATTCTCAGGTAAAAGGCTCATTCAGTTCTCAAATAATCTACTTATGTAGCTTAAATATTTTTAGCACCTAGGAGTTCAAAGCTAGCCATATGTTGCATTTTCTGAATAACCAACAGAACACAGTATAAGCAGCACCAAACTGTTTCTTTCTTTTTTTTTTTTTTTGGAAATGAGTTTCAGGGAAATTCATTCAGTTCTAAATGAAACTCTATGCTGCCTTCTGGCCTTCCAAGTATTTCCTTTCCCTGTGCTCTGAACTGAATGATTCATTGTGCTTGCATTTTCTCTTCACCAGTAGCAATGAAGCTGATTTTGACAAGAGAACCCAGCAGCCAGCAGAGCTGTTCTCAGAAAGCCAGCCATCTTCCAACTGATTTATTAATAATTTAAGGACAAACGTTTCCAAAGGCATACCATTTCTTTTTTTTTTTTTCAGCAAAGTATCCTGACAGCTTTCCCCCTAATATTAAGCAGAAGTAGAGGAATTTCTCCAAATACCTATTCAGTGAAGAGAGATTTTGTGATAACCTGAGAAAATTCTGAAGCATGACAAGGTTAGGAAAATGCTTATGATTTAATGAGGTGATTGCTAAGAATGCAGATGGTGTTATCCATTTACAAAAGAGGAGAACTTTAATAAAGCTGTATGAATGTCTCCATGTATGAAACGGTGGGCCTCTATACATACATGGCACTGTCAGGCCAATGCAATATCGGCTCGCGTTAAAACAAGGCGCTCTTGCTTGAGCGCCTGCTCTCCTAACGCGTGCCCAGCCATGTCTCCTAGGCACACGATGCATTATTTAAATGAGGGGTTGCATTAAAAAGGGGAGGTGTTAGGGGAAAATGTGAATCCCTAGCACCACCTTGGTCTCGGGCACACAGGGAGAGGGGGCTGTCAGCGTGGGCTGAGAAAATGGACGCTCGATAGGAGCGTCCATTTTCCCCCGCCACCGGCACAAGATGCCAGCACAACATACATGGCCTGGACTGCCAATCTTGTGCGTCTATATTGGGCGCTCATCATTTCATTTTTGTCAATTTTTTTTGTTTTTTACTTCAATCTGTTTTCTGTGGTTCCTCCCACTTAGTATGGTGATGATACTAAGTGGAGGAATCACAGAAAGCAGGAATTTTTCTTTTTCCCAGCGAGCCCTTCTGCACGGCACACCCTTTACACCAGCCCCGGGCTGGCTCAAAATTTGCTGCATTGCAATGGGCTCATTGGCTGCTCTGGAAATTTTTTGAATTGCGGGGATTGGCTAATAGCCTCATCTACATGGAATTTACATGTGATGCGCGCTGTTAGCTACGTGCTCGATTGAACACACGTTTTGGAAGCGCGTATTGCTTCGGGGGTTATAGACACGCGTCCAGTCGTGTGTTAAGCAGTGCGCTGGTCGCGGCGCACGTTATTGCATCATCCTATGTGAGCATTAGATAATTTGTTTTTACTGGTTTACCAGTAAGTGCAATTCAGACTTCCGAAATCTCTGCTTCTTAGTGGATCAAGAATGTTTGCTCTTTTATACAAAAAGAAAAATCCATGGGGAAAACAGCTGGTTCTCTACTTTCTATAGGATGTTTTCTGAGTTGAACTTTCTTCTCAAGTCAACAAGCATCTGACTTCTGAGAGAGTAATTTAATTTTGATATATTTTCCACCTTTTGTGATTAGTCAGCTACTTCACAACAGATTATATTCAGGTACCATAGCTATTTCCTTGTCCCCAGAAGGTTTACAATCTAAGAAGTGAATTTTCAAAGAGTTATACGCTTAAAAATTAACATATACGCACGTAACTCATATAATCCAATTTTAAAAACATCAAAGTATGCACGTAGTTTTGGTATCATGTGCACATATATGTGTGAGAAAAAGAGGCAGACTAAGTGCTTTCCAGAGTGGGGCCAACAGTTTCATTCTTAAATTGCTATTTTATAAGACTAACAGGATAATTTTCAAAGGAAAATGTAAATGTAACATACTAGTGTAGCAATTTTCAAAAGCCCATTTATCCACTTTAAGTGCACATAACATGGGTAAAACTATTGACAATTCAGTAGCATATACTGTAGCAATTTTCAAAAGCTCTTGGCCCCCTATGGAAAGCTTCTGCAGTGCCCCTTTTTTCAAATGTATGTGCATGTGTGAACCAAAAGAACACATGCACTTTTCTTGTTTATAAAATAGCGATTGCACAAGTACAGGCTACTTATGCATGTATATGCTAATTTTTACACATGTAATGCTGAAAATTCACCGTTTACTCATGTAATTGTACACCTGCTAATTATCTTACTTAACTGATAACAGACACATTTATTGTGTATTACTGGTAGGGTGAAGGGGGTCTGAGTGAACTGAGGGGAGTTAGTTCAGGCTGAAGAACCAGGAGGGTCTGAATGACCTGGAAAAGGACTGGGTGAACGAGAGGAGTATTTAGAAGGAGGAGCAGGGGAGATATGATACAGACCTTCAGATTCTTGAAGGGTTTTAATGATGCACAATCAACAACAAACCTTTTCCATAGGAAGGATATCAGTAGAACTAGGGGTCACAAGATGAAACTCCAGGGAGGACGACTCAGAATCAATGTCAGGAAATATTTCTTCATGAAGATGGTGATGGATGCCTGGAATGCCCTTTCAGAGGAAGTGGTGAAGACAAAATTGGTGGAAGATTTCAATGAGGCATGGGATAAACACACTATGGATCCCTAAAGGCTAGAAGAGGGAGATGAAGTAAGAGGCATGGGACTAGCTTGCTGGTATTGTGGTTACTACTCTTAACCAATAAGCCTTCATACTGATGGAGGGTGGAGGTTTAGAAATTGGGTGGAGGGAAAATTGGTCTAAGACAGTAACCAACAAGAGCCCTGACCTTGGCAGTCTGGGAGATTGATAAGTATGGAAAACTGATAAGTATGAGAACTTGCTGGGCGGACTGGGCCATTTGGTCTTTTTCTGCCGTCATTTCTATGTTTCTATGTAAAACTGGTAATTTCACATATGTTCGCATGTATTAAATTATACTGACTTATATGCAAAAATTCGGTTTTACATGAGCTAGTCCTTTTATTTTTGTGGTTAAAATATACATGCTTATATTTTTTAAATTGTCAGGAAAGGTATGCATGTTCAATGTATTGAAATGATCTGAAGACATTGCATGTATTGTGTGTAAGCATACATACCTGCCTATGTTGCGGAGTAGAATTGCACATATTTTATAAAATGTGCATATTTGATACGACAACCCAAATCAGATACTATCGTAGATCTCTGTGCTCATATATGCAAGGTGTGGCTTTGTGGAGCTGTTTGAAAGTTAGCCTCTCATCTACCTAAGGCAATGGAAAAGTAAGTGATTTGCACAAGGAGTGTCAGCAGAATTGAATCCTGGTTCAATTCCTGCTGCTCTACCAGAGGATTTTGCTAATAATTATGATGCAGATGTGAAAATGATTGATGATTAGGGGTGGGCAGCCACACACTTTCAGTTCAGTTCATTTTGTTTCATCTGGGGGTGGGGTTTATTTTTTTTCAGGTTTTCTTTCTTTTTCAAACAGTGCTCACACTTCTGGGGTTTTTCTGCAGTACCAGGGATTATTTATTTATAAACGAACCAAAACTCAAAAGATCTTTTTGTTTTGGATACCTGATTCATTTAAAAAAATATACATCCCTAATAAGGGTAACAAAAGAGCACTGAAAGAGAGGAATACCCTGCTGGTGGCTGAAAAGAATCTGCTTGGGGAAATTTTACAACTTAAAACTTTTGGGGAAAAGTAAAGTATTGGGGTATATTCTTAAGTATGTTTGTAGTCTGTATTAAAGGGGTGAATAAACATGCACAAAGGTAAACCAGTAGATGTAGTGTATTTGGATTTTTCAGAAGGAAATCGACAAAGTCCCTCATGAGAGGCTTTTAAGACAACTAAAACGTCATGGGATAGGTGGCGATGTCCTTTTGTGGATTGCAAACTGGTTAAAAAACAGAGAGTAGGATTAAATTGTCTGTTTTTCACAGTGGAAAAAAGTAAACAGTGGAGTGCCTCAGG